>NW_024080760.1:895585-930633 GCF_003009895.1 Hyaena hyaena
TCGTGGGTTCGAGCCCCGCGTTGGGCTCTGTGCTGACTGCCAGCTCGGAGCCTGGAGCCTGTTTCAGTCTGTGACTCCCTCTCTCTCTGACCCTCCCCTGCTCACGCTGTCTCTCTCTCTCTCTCCTAGAAATAAATTTAAAAAAAAATGTGAGGAACTATAGAAGGCTAAATACAGAGTTAGGACAAAGATGTGTGAAGAGTGGTCTCTGCCTTCAAGGAGCTAGATATGAGGGTGAAGAGAAAATTATACTAGTTTCTTTTTTCTTTTTTTTAGTATAGTTTATTGTCAAGTTGGTTTCCATATAACACCGAGTGCTCATCCCAACAAGTGCCCCCTTCCATGTCCATCACCCACTTTCCCATCTCCCCCACCCCCATCAACCCTGTTTGTTATCAGTATTTAAGAGTGTCTTATGGTTTGCCTCCCTCCCTCTCCTTAACTATTTCCCCCCTTCCCCCTCCCCATGGTCCTCTGTTAAGTTTCTCCTGTTCCACATATGAGTGAAAACATTTGGTATCTGTCTTTCTCTGCCTGACTTATTTCACTTAGCATTGAGTTCCCTTGAGTTCCACCCATGTTGCTACAAATGCCCAGATTTCATCCTTTCTCATTGCCATGTAGTATTCCATTGTATAGATAAACTACATCTTGATCCATTTGACAGTTGATGGACATTTAGGCTGTTTCCATGACTTGGCTATTGTTGAGAGTGCTGCTATGAGCTTTAGGGTACTCGTGCCCCTATGCATCAGCACTCCTGTATCCCTTGGGTAAATTCCTAATAGGGCTATTGCTGGGTCATAGGGATGCTATTGCTCTAGGACTTTGATTGATCTTCTTGAGTTATATGCCTACCCTACTTCCAACCCCTAGACCAGTGTGGAAAGAGGGATTGAGCTACTAGGATTGGTCCAACGAGGGTGAGAAGCCCATCCTTTGGTAGGTCATTGTGATCAAAGGGGCAGGATCATAGAAAGAAATAGAATCTCCCGTTGACCTGCTTGGTGAAGGGGAGTTCTATTGTTAATTTTTTGAGGAAACTCCACACTGTTTGGTAAAGGAGAGAGCCTCAAAAGAGTGGGGTTACTGCCTGAGAAAAGAAGGGTGTTAGGTACAAAACTGTAAATGTTGAGTAAATTTGCTTAGCACAAAACTTAGGTTCCGTCTCTGAATAAATGGATTGATTGTTTTGGAATGGGGGTGGGGAGAAGTTTTCTGAAAATATCAGGTAGGACATGTCTCTCTCAGAAAAGGGAAGTACAGTTGAATTATAACTCGAAATGGTGAAGTTTGAATAAACTGCATAGAGACTTAGCACTTCATAATTTAAAAGTAATTTTATTTACATCAGCCTTGTGAGCTAAAAAGAATCCACTTCTAAAATTTCCCTTTTAGAGAGTACAAACTGAGTCTCAGGAAAAACAACAACAACAACAAAAAAAAACCTCTTTCTTATCCAAGATCCCACAGCCAGCAAGTAGGTAATAACTTTGGGTATAGAATCAATAGTTCTGACTTCAATTCATAGTGAAAGTACTATCTTTTAAATGTTTTTAATGTTTATTTATTTTTGAGAGAAAGAGACATAGAGTGCATGCAGGGGAGGGGCAGAGAGAGAGAGCGATGCAGAATCTGAAACAGGCTCCAGATGTGGGACTCGAACTTATGAACGTGAGATCATGACCTGAGCGGAAGTCTGACACCTAATTGACTGAGCCACCCAAATGCCCCAAAAGTACGATCTTTTAAAGGATTGTAAGATAATGCCCAGTTTTAGGAATTGTTTTTTTATATGACTTTTCCCCCAAGTTTTTATTTAAATTCCAGTTAATTAGCATACAGTGTAATATTCATTTCATGTAGAGAATTTAGTGAATCATCACTTACAACACCCAGCGCTCATCACTACAAGTGACTTTAAATTGTATTCATAAATCAGTTATTCCATTTTATTACAGTCTGGACTCTGAAGGATCCTTGTACAACCATTATGTCTGCTGCAGTTGACACAGTTTCTTCTAAAGAACAAACTGATTTTTGTTTTCCCTTAGAAATGTTATGGCATCTTTTCACAATTAGGTACTCCGTGTAAGATAATATATTTCCTCAGAGCATAGAATCAGTGGCTTAAAGTGATTCCTGACCCACTGAAGAACGATATGGCCATTTGCCTGATGTAGTACTTCTCTGCTCTGACCAGAAAGGAAAAGGTATATAAAAATAGGAGGTTTCAAATATTAAGTTTATTTGTATCCTTAACAATTCCTTGGCATTCTTGTTTGTTTCAGATGAGAAGAAGCAGATGGTTGCCAACGTGGAGAAACAGCTCGAAGAAGCGAAAGAACTGGTATGTGCAGACTTGGTAATATGTTTTCACATCAAACCAGAGCCATTTATGCTGACGCCTTCCTCTAGCCTGCTTTGTACATTATGGAAAAGTGACAGGGGCGCCTGGGTGGCTTAGTCGGTTAAGCGTCCGACTTTCACTTAGGTCATGATCTCGCTGTTCGTGGGTTCGAGCCCCGCGTCGGGCTCTGTGCTGACTGCCAGCTCAGAGCCTGGAGCCTGTTTCAGAGTCTGTCACTCCCTCCTTCTCTGACCCTCCCCTGCTCACGCTGTTTCTCTCTCTACTAGAAATAAATAAAACATTAAAAAAAAAAAAGAAAAGTGACACATTTCTGATTAGCATTTTATAAATCGGAACTCATCAGTTTTTACATTGAAGAGAATTTAATAGTCTCTTGGGATTTTATTCTTCTTAATAAAGGTGATTCATTAAGTGACTACCTTTGATTTTCCTTCATAATATGTTTCCTAATAGGTATAAATAGCTAATGCCTGTTAAAGGAATACTCAGTACCAGGCACTGGGTTAAGCACATTACTTGCTCTGTCATATTTAAGGTTCACACAGGTGCTGTGAGACAAAGGCTGTCTGTCAAAAAATGTTAAGGACCTAAGGTATTCCCCTCTTGCTTTGTGACAGCTAAGCTTGCGATAGTTTCAGGGATGCTGGTGGAAGACATGAGATTCCTAGGTCAGAGACAATAAAATTTTATTATAGCAAAAGGTGCCACCCGAGTTTCAGCCCACTTGCCTCTGTTCCCTGAACCCCAGTACTCATGGGGGCGACGCAGGTTATCCTGGAAAAATGCCTACACACAGCAGAATACCTTCCAGGAAAGGAGCCTGGGCAATGCCCTGCTTTGTAGCAGCCTGTGAGCACGCCTGCTGTTTGTCCCGGAGGGACCCATTATTTCCTCCCCCAGGGCTGCTCCTTGTGAATATAACCCTAAGAAATGGCTTGAAAGGAGCGGCCAGGGCCTTGTATTCCTGATGTTCCCAGCAAGACATGTGGGAACATGAGAGACCCACAGAGGAGTGATTCTTAGTGCCCTGATTGCACCCATTCTGTAGGTGGGGAAACTAAGGCCTCGAAAGGTTATGTAACTTTGGGGTCCCACACTCACAAGTGGTGGGGTAAGAGCTTGTATTTAAATAGGCTAAACATGGAGCCGTGGCTCATCTGCTGCTTTTTGTTTGTTTATGCTTATTTATTTTTGAGACAGAGAAAGACAGAGCATAAGCAGGGGAGGGGCAGAGAGAGAGGGAGACACAGAATCTGAAGCAGGCTTTAGGCTCTGAGCCATCAGTACAGAGCCCTATGTGGGCTTGAACTCACAGGCCGTGAGATCATGCCCTGAGCCCAAGTCAGACGCTTAATTGACTGAGCCACCCAGCTGCCCCTCATCTACTGCTTTTTATATAAATACATTTGCAAATCAAGGAACAAAAAGTTTTAAGAGGTATTGTTTCCCAGTTTGGGGTTTGAAAGCCAAGTATTACAAGTGTGACTCTACTTGTTGCCACAGTGTCGTCCTAAATGAGTGTGTTCCTTCCCTAAATAATGCTGTCGTCCTAAATGAGTGTGTTCCTTCCCTAAATAATGCAGGGCACTGCGTGGTGGTCCTTCAGTACCCGCTTACGGACAGACTTAGAACAGTTTCCCCAAGTGTGTTTCTGGTGACTGCCGTTACCAGGTCAAGTAAGTTTGGGAAACTAGCGGCTTAAATAGAATTGGAAGGTGGCTTTTTTTTTTGGTTGTTGTTTTGCCACAGAATCTCCTTGGACCCTTAAGTAGGCTAAGAGGCTTTATGAATCTCTAAGAAGGGACCACAGGGCCCAGCTCAAGCACGGAGCGTTTCCAAGCCAATTTAACTGAGTTACTTTTCTTGACAGGGCCACACACAGGGGGCTGCTGTCTTAGAGGGTCTGAAGAAGTAGGTGGGCGTCATTCCCCACTGCACGGCCGACCTTTGCTCTGTGACTTTGGCTGGTGACGCAGCGAGCTGCACAGCCGCTACTTTGTCCTCTCTGCCACTGGCCCTTTCCTAGGCGTCAAAATGTAGGATGCTCTGCGGACCCTGCGAGGTCAACTTCTCATCTCTGCTGCACTGTCACTGCCTCTACAGTGGCAGCTTTGCGTCCAACTCCAGCTTCGAGTGTCTGCCTCTCTTTTGAAAGTTTCCCCCTTTTTACAAATGCTTTTCTCCGTACTTTCTTTTCTTTTTATAATCAGCTATTTCTCTCATGCTTCCCGGCCTTCATGTAACACGACTGACCTTCTACATAGCATAGCTACCAGTTGGGACTGTCCTTCCTTCCGGCTGAGAAGCTCATCACGAATCGCACTGTACAGTTGCTCACTTGTTTGGATCCTGAGTTGACCGCTTATACTGTTGTTGAGTTCTTAGGAGCCGTTCTTGTGCATCAAAAGCCTGTGTTTTGATTTGTTGACTTTTTGGAGCCGTCGATTTACTTAATGATGTTAGAAAGCTGGATTCCTAATAGCCAAGATTTTTCTGTACCACGAAGTATAAAATATAATTATACCCTCATGGACCTTATGACTAACATAAAGAGTTCAGTCTAAGATATGTGTTTCTATTTGTTTAAAATGATCAGACAGCAAATTTACTTAACTCTGATACATCCTTGTTAAGGGTATTACATTCTCTCCTTTGGATGAGGACCCCAGCAGAAACACTTTTTCCCCACTATCTCCCACTTTGTGCTGGCCACGGGGCATGTTCTGACAACATGAAGTAAGCTTGTGTAAGCCTCATTTCTGCTTTCATTTGAAGTGCTTGTTGTGTGTTTTCTTTTTTCTTTCTTACCTACTTTTAATTTCATTGCCAGTGTCTTTATAAAATGCCTTAAACAAAAGTGTAGTCAACTCAGAATTTCACTCACATGTACTTTGGCAGTCATTTGGATGACGCCGCTCACCTTGTCAGCACTGAGGACTTACTGATTTCAGGGAAGTGAAATAATTGACTTGCTGAGTAACTATTTGATTTATTGGTGCTTCACATTTATGTAGAGACATGGTAATAATTTAAATGGTCACGACTTAAGTCAAGGCTAATTAAAACTCTGTCTCTCTCTCTCTCTCTCTCTCTCTCACACACACACACACACACACACACACACACACTTTAAATAAAAATTAAGGCCTGTGAGGGTGCCTGGGTGCCTCAGTTGGTTGAGCGTCCGACTTCGGCTCAGGTCATGATCTCACAGTTTGTGGGTTCGAGCCCCGCGTCGGGCTCTGTGCTGACAGCTAAGAGCTTGGAGCCTGCTTCTGACTCTGTGTCTCCCTCGCTCTCTGCCCTTCCCCCACTCATGCTGTGTTTCTCTCTGTTTCAATAATAAATAAACACTAAAAAATTAAAAAAAAAATTAAGGCTTGTGAATTGAAACATGGTTTTTCTCGTTCTCTGAGTGCTCCTATCGTTATTCAGTCTCTAATGCTGCACAAGGAAGAGTTATGTAAGTGATAAACTTTTAGTAGTTATGGAAATAACTCATTAGAATACTTTAAAAGGTGAAATATATAGTGGCATTTTTGGATGTGAGTTTATTAGACATGGCCTGAGCCAACTTGCTGTCATTGTTGGGTTTTGTTTTTTTAACGCCAAGTATAAATAAGCTGCCTCTGATGCCTGTGTCATACCTGCTCTATTTCTTTGTCGTCGTCAGTAATCATCTCTCCTATTCTTAACATTAATCTAGCGATTACCAAGCAAGAGACACTATTGTAAGCACATTATGGGAATTATGCCTTATAATCTTTACAGCTGTCCTACAGAAGACATACTATTTTTGGAAATGAGAAAAGTAAGGCCCAGATAACTTAATAAACCGGTTCAAATTTGCATGACTAGTAAGTAATGGACCCTATGATGTGGACACAGGCGTCTGAATCGAAAGCCTGTGTTCTTAATCATCATCCTGTTTCTGTATTGCCTCTCTTTAAATGTGCATGTGTTGTATCCAAAGTGTTATTAATGACAGATTATTAACCAGTATGCTGCTGTGATTTCAGTGAGCTTTGTATAATTTAGCGGATGGCTGTATCCATTTAACTCTATATCAACATGGTTATAAGGTAGGAGTCAAGCTGGAGGCTGAGATCACATATCAGTTGGCATGTGATTTTCCTAATCAGAAGAGAGTTTCCAGAATTTTCACCAAATGATTTAGTCTGGGCTGATATTTTATAGAAAGGGTAGAAATCATGGTTTGTTTTAGGTTCCCATGGTCCTGGTGGTTTGGGGTCAGAAGACCAAACCAGGTTGGGTTGGACTGAATGATAGGACACACCGAAGGTATTAAAATTGTTATTATTGAAGATGTTTGGATTAATGCATAAGTTTTAAAAAAACATTATTGGCAAAGTGAGTGCTTTGTCACTCTGTGTGTCACTAGCAAGCACTCAGGAAGTATTTGTTGACCGAAACAAAAGTTAAGCACAAAAGCAGTCCCACTGTTACTTGACTGTGGGCAGCCAGCTCCCGTGGCCTGGCTCCTCAGGAGGAAAATGAGGAGTTGGGACTGAATCTTTTCAGCTGTAAGTGTCTGGCCAAATAAAGTATAAGCACAGGGTTTAAGTCCTGTTTTCTTCTCCCCCTTCCAGCTGGAACAGATGGATCTGGAAGTCCGGGAGATCCCCCCCCAGAGTCGAGGGATGTACAGCAACAGGATGCGCAGCTACAAGCAAGAAATGGGCAAACTTGAAACAGATTTTGTGAGTCAGATTCCACCCTCTGTCATATTTACTAATCTTTAAACTGAATTTTCACCTGTGGTTTTTATTGTTTCCTCCACGTGCTTCAGTGAGCGTGACGCGCACCGTCTCCAGGGACCTGTGCTGGAGACCAGCACAGCTTTCACTGTTGGCAAATTAGGGGTCTATAAAAGCTTAAAGAGCTAGCTAATGATGGGATATGAGGAGTGTCGGATTCACGACTCGCACGTCAATCCAAAGCATGTCGTCTTCTGAGTTTAGACAGTATTTATTGCCACTTAGCATTTGTTAGAATTTTGAAGCCCAATTTTGGGCCTTTTCATAGTCTGCAGCCTTTAAGATGCAGTGTTCACAGATGGACTTTCTCTTCCTATGTATCTGGCTTTCGACTCTGCCCACTTGATAGCAAATTTAAGAATGTAAATTTAAACATACAATGTTGAAATTGCTAGTAATGAGAAAGTCAGAGGAGTATAAAAGATACAGCTGAGCAACTCCACTTCGGGAGGTGAAGAATAATATTTCATTGTATATATGTATGTATATGTATATATATATATGTATACACGTATATATGTATATATATATGTATACACGTATATATGTGTATATATATGTATACACATACGTATGTGTATATATACACACACACACACATATACCACATCTTCTTTATCCATTCATCCATCGATGGACATTTGGGCTCTTTCCATACTTAGGCTATTGTAAATAGAACTGCAAAAAACATTGGGGTGCATGTGCACAAAAGAAACAACATACCTATATCCATTAAATAAATACCTAGTAGTGCAATTGCTGGGTCATAGGGTGCAATTGCCTTTTAAATTGTGTTTCTCTTAATTACAAAAATAAAAAAGAATCCATGATGGGCCTAAATCGAGAAAAGGAATGTAGCTGCCTAGCTGCCGTGCTCTATGCTAGATAAAACTTTCTCTGACTCTTTTGGGAAAGGTAGGCTCTCCCTAGCAAGGATAGGAGATATAGCGAGAAAATGAAATTGATTTAACAATTTGACCACTCAAATTTATACACAGACAATTCTAATTAAAGTTAATGTTTCAATACAAATGATGAAAGTTAAGTAAAATATCTATGAGGATTGTTGTGGTTTGGTAACGTCATCCTTATGAAACTCCTTTACAAAGATTTTTCTCTTGGTTTCTAAAGTAACGGACTATATTAGTTGGTGACGGCTGCCGTGATAAGTGCCACAGACTGGATGGTTTAAACAATAGAACTGTACTTTCTCACGGTTCTGGAAGCTTGAAGTCCAAGGTCAAGACGTCGGCACATGTGGTTTCTCCCTCTGCCTCTCTCCTCTCCTTGGCTTGTAAATGGCCGTCTTCTCCCTGGGTCTTCACACGGTCTTCCCTTTGTGTCTGTGTTCTGATTCCTTCTTATAAGGAACCAGTCACATTGGATTAGAGCCCACCCTAATGACCTCACTTTAACTCAATTAAGTCTTCTCCGAGTGTAGTCACTTTCTGAGGTACTAAGGGTTAGGACCTCAACATATGGAGGTAGACACAACTCAGCCCATAACATGGAATTTAGTTTTAATCTTTTCTTCTTAAAATTATTTTCAGAAATTAAGTTGCTTCCATTGCTCATAAGTCAGCTAGTTCAATCTTCAGTGTTTTTTGTCTCCTGAAGAATATAATCCGGGGTAGAGTCCTTTAGGTATTTGGATATTATATACGTGGGTAAGTATTTTTCAGGCATATTTTCTGTTATAAAGAGAAACAGATCCGGTAACTGTGAACTAAACATATATTCTCCTGGCCATCATCAAAAATGCATGTGTTTATGTGTATAATTGTTCGCACCACTTTCTTCTCCTATGTTAGGAAGCATCCTTCACCACGACCTCCACCCCCTTCCATTGTATAGTGACTTAGAGTTTATAAAATGCTCTAACGGGCACTACGTCATTTCACTGTGTGAAGAGTAGACAGAGGAGAGGTAGGTGACTATCCCCATTTTACACATGATAGAACCAGGAGGTTCAGATTGTTTCTGGATTCCATTCGGCACATCTTTCTCAAGCCCTGCTGTGTATAGACACTGTCCTAGGTGCTTGGAAAAAGCTGCGATTAAGTTCAAGTTCTTGCTCTCATGGGATGTGAGTACTAGTAGGGAAGACAAGAAACAAACAAACAAATACATATATATCATAATTCCAGGTAGTGGTGCATACTGACCTTGACAATGAAGTGAGTAAAGCGGTGAAAGTGGCTAGCAAAGTGGTCGTGGCTTTTTTGCTGGGGTGTTCTGAGGCCTGACTGAAAGAGGAAGAGGCGCATTTGTTTTGTTTACAGTGGGAGACAGAAGAAAGACCTACAAGGGCACTGTAGGCATGATAAAGACCTTGGCTTTTACTCTGGATTGATGAGAAGCCCTTGGGGGCCATGCAGAAGTGAGTGCCCCTTTGACTCCTGCTTTCCGGCTCTCTCACTTTCCGTCACCACACGTCACAGGAGGGATTCGAATCGAGTGTGGAAGATACTTACATAATTCCCTTTTGATCCTTATTTTCTTTTTATATTTAATGCTTTTATTTTTAAAGGAATGAAGAATATCTTCTTAAAGATATTTCTCATGGTAACGTACCTAGAAATCTTGAACCCGAAGAAAAAAAGAGCACAGCTGCTCTTATTCTGAATGAAGCAGATCTGTTCTTCTCCTCGTGATATTGAGACTTTGGGGGGTCATTTGTACCAATGAAGAACGGGAGAAGACAGCCCAATACTTTTTTCTCTGACCCTCATTATCTACTTGTTATCTTTTCTTGGCCCCTCCCCTTCTTCCCATGCCTGTTCCTGGGATCCTTTAGGCTTCTTCTCCACTTACTGCACTGTCTGTCTCTGTGTGGCTTTGTCCACTCGCATGGCTTCCACAATGGCACTCTACCCACCTGCGTCTCTAACCAGAGCTCTATAGCCCTAGATTCCGAGGTTTTTTAAAAAAAAATTTTAATGTTTATTTATTTTTGAGAGAGACAGAGACGAAGCACAAGCAGGGGTGGGGCAGAGACAGAGAGGGAGACACAGAATCTAAAGCAGACTCCAGGTTCTGGGCTGTCACCACAGAGCCCAACACGGGGCTCGAACTCACAAACCGTGAGATCATCAACCAAGGCAAAATCGGACGCTTAACTGACTGAGCCACTCAGGCGCCCCTGGATTCACAGTTCTCACGACTTACTTTACCCCAGCGTCCCTTTCACACAAACACTTAAACTTGACAAGCTCTAGTCACTTCAGGGTTATCTTTAATTTCTTCCTGTCTGTCACTTTGTGCTTCCAGTTGATCACTGAGAACTAGCAATCCTACCACTGAAATATCTCTCAGTTTCATCTGCACTGCTGGAAGCTTTCGGGTTTCTCCATCTCGATGTTTGTAGTAGCCTTTCCTCCTTCTATTCTTGTCTAGCTCTAAACCACCCTGTGCACCAGTCTGGAATGATCTTTCTAACACACTGATCTGAATATGTCATATTGTTCCACAAAATCCCATGGAGTACTCATTGCCTGATGAATAAAATCCAGGTCAGCTTGTGGACTTTCTGTTCTGTTCCATTGCTTCTTCATGTGTTTAGGAATTTTATTGTCATATGCTTGGTATTGTGGATCCTACATTGTTAAAAGCCTAGGTTTTGTTGGTTTCCTTTAGATTAGTGCTTCCCAACCTTTTATTCATTATTGCCCCCCTAAGGAATCTTTTTAGACTTTTTTTCCTAATTGTCCCTTCTTCCTTCTACCCCATGAAATTTTGATACAGATATACTCTATATCTGTACATCTGTCCATATACTATGGCCCTTTGAAGGGCCCCATGTCTTTGAAATGTATTAAATTGTTCATTCTCCCAAGAACTAATGTTTGCCTCCAGGGGCATGATATAACCTCTGCTGACAGTGCATGTTTTAATGATCTTTCTTTCTTTCTTTCTTTCTTTCTTTCTTTCTTTCTTTCTTTCTTTCTTTCTTTCTTTCTTCCTTCCTTCCTTCCTTCCTTCCTTCCTTCCTTCCTTCCTTCCTTCCTTCCTTCCTTCCTTTTCTTTCTCCCCTTCTGCCCCCACCCCCCCCACTCTGTGCCCAGCATGGATGGGACTTGAACTCACAACTCCAAGATTAGTGGTCTCATGCCAGCCAGGCACCCCTTAGAGAATGTTGAGCTTTATATGGGCAAGCAGGTAACTTACCAACAGATCAGATTGATCCTCTCAAGGCTTATTGTTAAGGTTTTTTAGGACATGTCTAGAGTAGACCTACTTTTGAGGTTTGACCTTTCTTGGCTTCCTTTTAGTGATTGGAGCATTCAATGAATGCTCTACCTTATGATTGGTCAGAATTCTGTCTGCCTGCTTTGGGTGACCTCCAGAATCCCGATTCCATCCATAGCCCCCCAATACCTGTTTTCTGCAAGACCTCATGGGACCTTGCCCTCTGTGTGTGCAAGTTCATCTTCAACCACAGACTGAAGGAGAGCCCTTTATAGATTTCTGGAGCCCTTTCTCTGTGTAGCTCCCTCCTCTCTGTTACCCTGCTAAATCCTCTCCATCTCCATCCCAAACTCCAATGTCTGCCTCTTAAGCTCAGTGACATGCTGTGCTCCATTTTGGCTCCACCCCCACGTGCTGTAGTCTGGAAAGTGCCTACAGGCTGAGAGTGATGACAGTGTGGGACTCATTTCAAATGTTTCTCTTCTCCAGAGGATTGCCATACTGCCTGTTGTCCAGTTTTTGAAAACAATTACTTCATATGTTTCACTCATTTTTATAACTGTTTAGAGTGGGAGGATTAGTCTTGTGCCAGTTCCTCAGTCATGACTGCCATCGAAGTTCAGTGTACTTTTAATGTTTATTGTCCTCAGCAGATAACTGGGTACATCTGAGAATTAAACAAAAAAAAAAAATAGTGTACCATTTATAGTGACCCATATCATAAATTTTAGTTTATAGCTGAATAAGTAACTACTTAAAAGATTTTAATATTCAGGTTGTAATCTGTATTCGTAATTGTGGGAAGGTAAAGGAAGGGAGTGGTCATCGTGTTCTCTTTTATACTGTTGTGATTCCTGATGATTCCGTTCACTTGCCTGACCCCATCACCCTGGACATTTGGCCTAGTATAGCCTCCTGATGTTCACTTTTGGCTTCTTATAGTTTCAGTATAAGTTAGGAATATTAGGAATATTAGGTCCAGAGGAGTTAAAAAATCAGACCATCTCATTGTTTGATGAAGAAATGGAGGACCAGGAAGACCAAACGACTTACCTTAAAGTCACACTGTTGTTTAGAGCCAGGGCCCGAATCAAATAAGCTAAACACACTTTCACATGTTTCCTCCATGTTCCTGTGCGTCCCCCATCTCCAACTTCACATTTCTTTACAAATAGATTTAATATCCTCTTAATTAATTAATTATATTATAATATATAATATTATATTATATTAACATACTATATATTAATTGTATTATAATATATAAATTAAAAAGATTAATTAATTATATATTATATATTTATATATAAATATATTAATTAATTAATCTTTTAATTAAAATTCGTATATTTAAACTGTTCTTGTAATTTCTTTCTTCAATATTGGTGAACGGTTAGCCAGAGGAGTGTCATGTGAGGCTCTTCCAGGAAAGTGAACCAACCAAAAGGAGGGGAGTATGTAGTTGAGGATTTTTCAAGTTTAAGATTATTGTTTCCTTAGAAAATAAAAATCAATCAGATAAAAAAACGCCTAAACGTGTACAAACAAAAAAATCCCAACATTGTGTAAAGTGTTTGACCAAGTCTCAGAAAGTAGAAAAAGAAGGACCAAGGACACGATGTCCCAGGCGTAAGGTTCCAAAGGTTAGGAGAGGACAGTTGGTGTTGAACGCCCTGTACGTCTTTGAAAGTGTACTGTGGTGCTAGCGCCATCTTGTGGTGTATTTGTATAGTTGCATATTTCTTTTTTCCTTGCAACAAAGCGGAACTTCCTTTAAGACGGACAAACACATACGGTATTTGGGGTGGAGGAATTGATTGTAATGAATGTTAGAAGTAGAGCTCTTTAGCCCCAGTCTCAAGTTCACTTCTATCCCAGGTCATTGGTGCCCGAATGCTGTCCTTTTCCTGTTTGGCAGACTATGTGATGTGATTGTTAGACCAGCTCCTAGTGCAAAGCTGTCTACATCAGAGAATGGCACTTCTATTGACAGTCTCAGCAGTGAGGCTGAACGGCCCTAGAAACCCAACTACCTGCAGACTATCGGAGTTGGTCCCTTAGGTCAGGGTTCAAAGGATGTTGTGGAACAGCTTGAAGCTTTTACTGCTACTACCTGCACTCTCTCTTTTAACAGGTGAATGGACAACTTGAGTATCCGAGTTTATGAGTGAAGCCAGTAGCCGTATTCTGGTGTTTTTTTTTTTTAAGTCTAAGAAGTGCAAATGAGAAAGCTGAACTCTTTTAAATTTTTATTTTTGTGGAAAGGTCACAGACTTGATGCTTCTATTTACATTTTATCTTTTCTGTTCTTATGATTCCCTGGGATATTTTTTACTTCTATTTTGTGGAAGCTATAAAAAACCATGAAGTCATGTTTTAGAGATTTAGATAGTGTCACTGGTAACATGTTGTAATTATAGCATCAGCTTATCCTTCTTGCAGGAATATAAGTGCATTCTAGAAGGAAATAAGATAACCAGAGTGGGCAGAACTGTTCCAGAAAAGAAAGTTTCCCCAACTATGTGCACCTAATAAACATGCTTACCATTTTTTTAAAAATTACACTTATTGTTTGGTTTTCTGTAAAAATAATACCTGCTCATTATAGGATATTCTGAAAGTAAAGAAGAAAAGAACATCACCATATCCTGTAACCCCCAAAGATGCACGTTTTACATTTTGATTTGTTTTCTCCCAGTCTTCCGTTCCCCTCTCCCTTGCATAATTTATTGTTTTATTTTACATAATAAGGATGTTTCTCAACTCATGTGTTTTCCGCCTTTTTCAAACACAAGATTCTAACATTGGTATTTTTCAATTCTGTACATTCAAAATCATTTTAGTGGGTGCATAATATTTCGGTCAGTGATACTAGTTCATCTTTTTATTGAATTGTAATATATTTTCATTTATTCCCTCCGTAATTTATTGTGCTATGATGAACATATTAGAGGTGGATTATCTCAACAGGGTTATGTCTCAGAAGGCAAATGACCAAGTTAAAGGGTTTCAACAATATTACAGCTCTTGTTAAAATATCCTTTGGACTTCTGTTTTTATTGTGACTCATCAGATCATTCTTATTGTACTTTCTCCATATCCTCCCAGTGTTAGAATGTGATTTGAGAAATGAAATAATAAGCAGACTGGGGCTAAATATTTTAAATGCATTACTCATTTAATCCACAGTTATATGAGCAATATACTGTTATCTGTCATTATGGAGATTTTACAACTCTAAAATTAGATGTAACTGAGATTTCCTTCTCTAAGCTAATCTTTCATGGAAGATATATTAATGTTGGTAAGGCTCTCCATATCTGGTCTAAACCTGAACTCATTTTACGTTTTCAGTATTTCTTAAACAGAAACTGAAGACTATTTTAGTTATCTTGCTATGATGATGGCCTTGAAGGGAGAAAGTGACACTAAATTTATGTGCACATGTACAATTCTCCATGTTTGCAGATACTTCATTAAGACAGTTGTTCCTAAGGCCCTGCTATGTGAAACGGTTAAACAAAAAAAATCACCAGGCAAGTGGGCTTCTTTGTTTGTAGGATTCTCATTACAGGCATTGACCTTGGTAAATCTTCTACTCACAGAGCCTCCAAGAATTCCAGAGGCTGACACAGGAAATGGACCCACTGGATAGGGAAGAAACCAAACATCTCTTTTCAGCTGTAGTGATGCCTTCTGGGGGCTGCTCTGTGCGTGTGTGGCACTCTAGTCTCCTAATCCAAGATGCTGTAAAAGGTTCATGTGCTTGACCCTTTTCCCCACCATGTATACTTGAATGGAACAGTAGTATGTATTAAATATTTCATCATTCGTCTTATGTACTGAATTTGAAGTCGGCCTTAATAGATTTTCTCCACTTTGGAAGCTCTGACACTTTCTTCCAGTGTGCCATTTTTTTCCTGATAACTGTTTTGGGCTTTAGACCATTGCCTTTAGCTCCTGTAGAGCTTTATGACCTGCAAAAATAACTTCCATACCCACTGTCGTCATTGGCAAAGTCAAAGTATATACTGATACACATATCTCTGTGTGTGTGTGTGTGTACTCACACATGCCTGCGTGTGTGAATCATTTTTTAAATTGGTGTCAGATCTCTGATTGGACTTTGCAGTTTTATCGGAATATTTTTCCCTACCTAAACTTACTAATATATATGTTTTTAAGTCATTGGGATTAAAGTTATAGAAGTGCCATTTTATGGCAGAAGGAGTAAATGTTTCTTATGACATTATGGCATTTCTAGCAGTTTGAATTTTCTAAGCAGATGAAGTATATATCTTCTGGAGACAGTGCTAAGTTGCTTTAAAACAAAAAAAGAATATAAAACTTATTGGTTTTAATGTAGTTGTCTCTCCTTATAATCCTTCTTAAATGACTTAACAAATTATCATTGACTTTTCTGTTGTTTGCTTGTTTTGCCTAGCCTCTTTGATCTTACCTAAGAAATAATAAATAAAGAAAGATAAAAACAGGTAAGATTTTTAGAGATTAATTATGAACCTGTGGCAAATTTGGCTTCATTGTTAGTCACTAGATGGCACTGTTTATTTGCAGAGTGCCATTTTTTATTTTTTTTTAAAGGAACTGGTAGTAACTGAAATTACTGCCTCATGAATAAAATATTTCTGATGGGATTTGCATTTCTATATTGGCTGAAGACACTGTTGAATGTTTTATTAACCAGCCCAGTGCAACTGTCAGCCTATTAAAGAGATCCAATGGTCCCTGTTTAGATAAATAAACTAAATAAATCCAATTCGTCAAATTGTGTTCCTGGCTGTTTATTTTCCATTCTTTTGATGTACAGTTTATTTTAAGTTAAAGCCACATTGGTTTAAAAATTAATGGGAAAATGTTATTTGGTGTTTGGAACATGAAGAAGCTAATTGCCGTTGTCAAAAAGCCAGCTCTGTTTTAATGTTAAATTGTTTGCTCATAAATAGTAAACTTTTTACTGGTTGCTTATAAACTGTCCCATGGTCAAAAATAGTCTGATAGTCTGTAAATATACTGTCAGAGACTCTGTTATCGAGAGTCATGGAACCCCTGTTTCATTTCTCTGGGTAAAGCTCTATGTAGTTTAAAAGACAAGCCTTTTTCATGGTTTTGCCTTTGAGTTTTGCCTTCTCATTTTTTGTGTATGGTATACTTTCCTTGGACAGAAAAGTAGCTAATTGATTTTTAGATGAAATGCTCTCTTATCAAAGCACTTGCTGTTCACTCTCCTGGTCAGTACCAAACATTAAAGTGGGACAGTCATGCTCTTGGTAACGATGATGCTAGAGTAACTTAAAATCTCAAGGTCATGGCTCCAATACAGGACCACTGCCCACAGGTTCATTGGCCTCTTAAACCTATCTATATTCTAGGGATCTTGAAACTTACAATTGTATTATGTAACATCACCAACTGAACCAGAGGTTTCTTCCTTAAGCCCTAGGGTTACAAAAATATTCAAATAAAGTGTGTCAATTTTGTGCTTTGCTACACTGAGGTAAATTAGCAACTGGAAATGACACATCCTGGTTCTGACTTTTACTTATTTCTTTTTTCGTGAATCCTCATTTGCTCTTTATGCCATTCTCATTGTCTTTTATGTAGTTCTACATTGGTGAGGCTCAGAGCAAAACTTAAAGCAGATTAGGCACTTCTGACTTAGCATATAGCTTTTAGGAGCATTGAGCTTATCTCTAGGGTGAAGGTTTTGAAACTGTGTAATCGTAGTTGAAGAGTTTTGCCGTGTCAACTGTTTAAACTTTCCCGTACAAGATGTTAAAATGGGGCTAGAAGAGATTTCACTAGAGACTTTCCAGTCCAAGCCCTTGGAAGCCTACCAGGAAATAGACGATGCGTAGAGATGGTCTCATTTTTTTGCTTAGGTTGTTTAACTTTGTGTGTTTTAGTTCCCCAAGATGGCAGAATCATATTTAAGAGTAAAAACAAATAACAAATGTGGACTCTAATTGCTCTTTTGGCTTTTAAGAAGTTCATAAAATCGTGGAAGCTTTTAAGCTTTTCTAGGAATCCTTCTGAATTGCTTACATGTGGTCAGATCGGGGAACATCGAGAAATGGGACTCCATCCTCAGGGTATTTCATTGGGTCTTGAGGCTCCTCATGTCTTTGCAGATTTACCAAAGCCGCTCTAGCTCAGTCTCCATCACAGAAGATTCTAAGGAAATGTTCAAATTTTCTCATTCTCCATTTCGTTCTGTTAAGTATGGTTTAAAACAAGTTCTCTCTGTCAGGGACTTAGATGGAAATCTACTATGAAAATGGAAATTTATATTATTGGTTATGAAGAGCTTGACCTGTAATTGCATTCATTTTTAAAAATTTTTTAAATCTTTATTTATTTTTGAGAGAGAGAGAGCAGGGGAGGGGCAGAGAGAGAGGGAAACGCAGAATCCAAAGCAGGCTTCAGGCTCTGAGCTGTCAGCACAGAGCCAGACATGGGGCTCGAACTCACGGACCGTGAGATCATGACCTAAACTGAAGTTGGATGTTTAACCGACTGAGCCACTGAGGCGCCCCATAATTGCATTTAAAATGGAGTGTCAGATTTTATGGTTTGGAAAGTTACATCGCAGAGCGTCGGCCTTGGTGTGAAATGTCTGATTATAGAAATGAAATGAGTTTCTGAAAAATGTGTTCTGTACTTTCAAAGAAGAGTACCCTTTGCGAATCTCTTCGGAATTTTTTACCTGATACTTTTTGATTTTCCCAATGGAATGTTGTATCTCTGCATATTGAATGACTGACATTTTTTGTTTCATTGTTTTCTTATTTTGCTATTTTTGTATAAACCTACACAAAAATAAATTTTACAAATAAATTTCAACTGAAGTAAGACTAGGGTTGTCTTCCTTATGGACATATGTGCTTTAAAAAAAAAAAGCTTAGGAAGGAGAAAACTATCTCCATGGTTAGAATCTTACAGATTATATTCTATTTAGTTTCAGTGAAGCTTAAATTTTTCTTTTTCTACTGTTTTTAAAAGAACATGATTCAGTGCTATTCATTTCAAATGCTGTCTGATCTCGGGCCCCTATTTGACAGCTTTATTTACACTTCAAAAAAATTATGTATATATTGTTAGACATTTGTTAGAAATGGTCCACCCGTATTTTTCTCATATCGTGTGCAAGCTCAGTTTGGTCATGGATGACTATCAGAAGAGGAAGCATGAAGCTGTGAGAACAGCCCAGGAATGGGACCCCCAAGGTCTCGGATGTGCCACACTCTGCCTGTGCAGCAGTTTTCCGTATCTGCAGATTTACATCATCATATCATTTCTGCCCACCTAATGGCTAAACACGGACATCACATAAAATCAGAACTGGGTAAGCACACTGCACTGAGTTTTCATCAGTGACTTTGCTGTGCGCCAGCAGTGATCCTAGAATTCAAGAGTTTTGAAGTGAAGTTGTGTTAAAGCCATAGATTTCTTCTTCTTCTTTTTTTTTTTTTTTTTTTTTTTTGAGAGAGAGATAGAGACAGTGTGATCAGGGGAGGGTCAGAGAGACAGGGAGGTACAGAATCTGAAGACAGGCTCCAGGCTCTGAGCTAGCTGTCAGCACAGAGCCCGATGCGAGGCTTGAACCCACGAACCGTGAGATCATGACCTGAGCCGAATTCGGACGCTTAACCGACTGAGCCACCTGGGTGCCCCTATAGATTTCTCCAATATCCTAAAAACGTAAACCTCTCTTAGTGCTTCAGTAGAGTAACTGCTGTCCACACAAAGAACTGAGACCTTAAGTCTCCTGTCTTACTCTCACATAGGACCTGCTAAGTTGCATCACTTTTAGTTCTACTGCATCTTAATTTTGTAAAAAACATCTTAGAAACTAATCTATACAAGCAGTGTCTCTTTGACCTTGTGGTAGTAGATTCAGAATTAACAGTAAAAGGATAATGGAACTATATATTATTTTATTACATGTATATCATATTACTAATTAGAGTTATAGTTGTACTGAATTTTTCACCTAAAGTTGAAAATACATGTTGAATTATTAACTTTGGATTTCCTCCCCATTCTTTCTCTAATTTCTAATAACTGACATTTCCGAGAAACTCTCGGAAATCACTGTCTTTGCATTATTATGTCACTGGCCTAACATACCAGCATTGAGAAGGGGAAGGGGGAAAATTCCATAGGACCCATTCAACATTGTTGTTAATATCAACAAAGAATTGACGTCAGCATACCTAAACACAACCAAACAGCTTTATAATTTAAAAGTTCCAAACATTGTCATATACTGATAATTTGGTTTAGAATATACCCAGAGGCACCTGGGCAGCTCAGTCAGTTAAGTGCCAGACTTCAGCTCAGGTCATGATCTCGTGGTTCATGGGTTCGAACCCCACATCGGGCTCTGTGCTGACAGCTCAGAGCCTGGAGCTGCTTTAGATTCTGTGTCTCCCTCTCTCATTCTAGACCTCCCTCGCTCACTCACGTGCTCTCTCTCTCTCTCACCCTCACTCTTCCTCTCTCTCAAAAATAAACATTAAAAATTTTTTTTAGAATATACCCAAATATGTAAGGCAAGATAATACACAACTAGAAAGAATATAGTGGGAGCTGAAATGATTTAAATCAAATTTTCACTAGCAAAACAATTAATATTAGAATTAATTTCAAACTAAAAAAAATGAGGAAGCTGAGGAAGAGAACTTTAAAGCGGGTGTTCTATCTACATAATTTATGTTAGTTTCAATTTTGGTGGCTTTCAACAATTTGTGGTTGTTTTGGTATAGATTACTATAAACAACTCACATATATTTAGTATCTATTACGTATCAGGCATCAAGTAAGTGGTCAAAAGATGAATAAGATCTATTTTTCAAGAAAGTTATCGTCTTGGGGTGCCTGCATGGCTCAGTCAGTTGAGTGTCTGACTTTGGCTCAGATCATGATCTCCCAGTTTGTGAGTTCGAGTCCTTCATCGGGCTCACTGTTAGTGCAGAGCTCGCTTTGGATCTTTGGTCTCCCTCTCTCTCTGTCCTTCCCCTGCTCACACTCTTTCTCTGAAAAATAAAATAAACCCTGAAAAAGAAAATAAACTTAAAAAAAAGTTCATAGACTTAATCATTATAATAATGTGGTAAGTAAAATCATGGCGGCTCTGATGGGATAGTACATGAAAGGCCATGTTTTCAGGGACGGGCATCCAACCTGGGTGTTTCTCTAGAAATGAAGACACCCACAAGCGGGTCATACCCACACTGGGGCTTGAAGGATGAGGAGAAATGTGAGAGAAGCAGTGGCTATTCAGATTGGAAGTAGCAGGTAGACAAAGAAGAGGGGAGACAAATGGGAGGGGAGAAGAGTGTTTGATACTGCATCCCATGTACAATATGGACCAGAGCCTTAGTTCCAGACTTTGCTGCACATGGAAGTCACCTGGGGGACTTTAGAAAATCCTGAGGTCCAGGCGCCCACTCCCAGACGTTGTGATTTAAGTGGTGTGGGCTGACTTGGACATCAGAGCTCAATGAGCTTGCGAGCTCAGCAAAGCCTTGGTTAAGTTGAGCTCACCCTTTATCTTATTTATGGTTAGAAGCCTTTGGAAGACCACTTGTGCTAGGTAATGTGAGTTGCTTTATATTTAAATGAAGCACTTGAAACAATGAAGCTCTTCTTTCCTGAGAGTTGCAGTGCCATTTAACTTATTTTCCTTTTTTTCCCCTTCTCAAATCTTCAATGCTATTACTTTACATACATTTTTTTACACTGGCAAATCCAGTATCTTACAGTAACAGTTACCCATATTTCTTTTGTATCCATTAAGAACTTGCCTAAAAATTAATTTCCTTTTGGTTTAAAAGTATGTGCTATGATAACCTTTATTTGGGGAAAACAGGGAAGCCGTAGCACGAAGCCATAAGCCCAGCATAGCATAGCATCATTTTTCTCCCTAGTTGGCAAAACAAGCATTTTAAATTTTGACTTGAACTTAGAGCAAAACAAAACCCTCAGCTTTTAATTACATACTACTAAATAGACTGTACCTTTGACCTCTTAAGCCAGTGCCAATAGAACATCCTTATGTGAATTTGTTGTTTGTAAAGTACTCACTTTTAACTGCTTTGGAAATAGGAATATTAAAACCCCTTTTAAAAATGGAATAGTTATAAAGGGTGTGTGTGTGTGTGTGTGTGTGTGTTGTTTTGGGATTTAGTAGGAAAACTATATATATATAGATTTTCCTTCCCTTGTGAAGTCTTGCAAGACTGATTGTAACTTAATTTTGTACAAGAATTGTCAAGAAATTGCTAGTAATCTCTAATCAGAAAAAGAAGTACGGATGTGATGGATAAATAGGATTCTGTTATGGCCAACATCTTCATTGATCTTAACAGAATTGCTCTTTGCCTCCCCCGTGTCTGTATTTTCTCTTGGCAGTAAGCCGAGTGAATTTGGAACAGAAAGAAAGAGAGAAAATCTACTTGGTTCCAAATGATGGTAGCTGTGCATTGGTGTGGGGAAAATAACTTACAACTTGATAGAATTACGAGAGGATTTCTCTCATTTAGGGAGAAAATTGAAGTTCCTTTTGTGGCCAGGTTGAAAAATTTCTAATTTTACGTAGCCCATAGCTTATATCAAATTTAAATCTTATGATTATCATATCAACTGGCATTTGGAGTTTTTGATTATGAAATCACTTTTCAACTGCTTCTGAACTGCAGTCAAAACAAGACTCGGATTAGAAAAAATACCCTTTTGTGTCTTAATTATTGTCTTAAAATCCATTCTCTTTCTTAAAGGAAAATAATTGTTATTTTCTCAGGTTTTTTTTAAACATAGGGAATTGATTGCTGAGTCTTGGATGATTATGGGTATATTATTTTGCTATCGGCTCTACAGTTAGATTATCCTCATGAAAGTATGTGATTTCAAAATGTTTATATCATAAGATCCACAAATTTATATTATTCTAGCTGACTCTTACCCCCTCAGGTAAATTCTAAGGAAATAATCTTTCTATGTATCTTGAAAATACAGATGTAGGGTAAGATTTTTGTCAAGGCTTTCTGTAGCGGAGAATGCTTCTATCTTCCTAGTCTTCGGAGATAGTCAAAATAGCAAAATTATGCTTTCTAATTCAGGTAGCCATAGATGGCACTGTGGTTCACACTGATACTTAAAATATACCATATTGTGGCATTTTCTGAGTGAAATCTCCAAGACCAAATTCACTTACAATAGTCCCTTCGTATTAAGAGTTCACTTTTTACTCTGAAGAGGAATGATTTTAAGCCCAGCAAAATTAGAAATACTATGTTTTCTGGGGCGCCTGGGTGGGTTAGTCGGTTAAGCGTCCGACTTTCGCTTGGGTCATGATCTCGCGGTTCGTGGGTTCGAGCCCCGGGTCGGGCTCTGTGCTGACTGCCAGCTCAGAGCCTGGAGCCTGTTTCAGAGTCTGTCACTCCTTCTCTCTCTGACCCTCCCCTGCTCACGCTGTCTCTCTCTCTCTCCTAGAAATAAATAAAAATATTAAAAAAAAAAAAGAAATACTATATTTTCTAATATTAGTAAATACATTATGAGCAACTGTATTTCTTGAGCCCTTGATAATGTTTTTCAAATGGGGCTCTTTTTTTTAATTAAAAAAATTTTTTTTAATATTTTACTTATTTTTGAGAGAGAGAAAGAGCACGAGCAGGGAGGAAGGGAAAGAGGGAGGCACAGAATCTGAAGCAGGGTCCAGGCTCCCAGCTGTCAGCACAGAGCCCAATGCGGGGCTTGAACTCACGAACTGTGAGATTATGACCTGAGCCAAAGGTGGACACTTAACTGACTGAGCCACCCAAGTGTCCCTTAAAATCTTTTTTTAATGTTTTATTTAAAATGGGGGCTCTTTTAATACCACCTCTGCAAAATCTTTTTTCCATAGGTATAGCGCCTAGAGAATGCAAATGAAAATACACTCCTGGTTCTCCCTCCTTCTTCTCTCCCAGAAAGCGTTATTGAAACTTTGCCGCTAAACAAGCAGCAGAACTCTTTTGAGTTCTGTCATGACTGGGGCTAAACAACTGTCACTGGCAAGTGACAAGAGGCGTAGACGGGGAAAAGAAAAAGAAAAGAAAATAGGAGTCGGGAAAATAAAAGCGTAAGAGAGAGGGCGGGAAAGTACCAGGTATGTACCAGAAGGGTGAGGATGCCAGCAGCAACTGCCTCGGGTGCCGATTTCTTGGGACTCGTGCAGTGATCTGTCTACTCCTGCTGTATCCTGATACTTTTAATGTCTTTTTGGAATCTAGGTACTACCAAGAAATATCTCAAACTGATGTTGTCATTAAGTTCAAATTTGCCTAAAGAATTTTCTAGTTCTCCGGTTAAAAAAAGAAATGCAGGGGGTGCCTGGGTGGCTCAGTCGGTTAAGCATTCCACTTGGGCTCAGGTCATGATCTTGCAGTTCATGAGTTCAAGTCCCGCATCAGACTCTGTGCTGACAGCTTGGAGCCTGGAGCCTGCTTCGGATTCTGTCTCCCTCTCTCTCTGCCCCTTCCCTGCTTACACTCCGTCTCTCTCTCCCTCCCACCCTCCCTCCCTCAAAACTAAACTTTAAAAAAAAAATGAATAAAGATTCAGAAACTTATATCTTTTTAACTAATTATTGATCCCTCAAGGAGATTCTAAGGAAATAATCTTTCCATGTGTCTGGAAATACAGATTTGCATGTATAGAAGAATCCGTATAGCAAGGAATATTAACATAATTGCATTTTTGTCCTCTGTATACCCCACCTTGGAGATCTGATACATTTCTACCTTGATTTTGATACTTTGGTAAAGTTAGGATGTTTGTCTTGGGGTGCAGAAAAGATAGGATCTATTTTCTAGCTCAACACTGGTAGTCATGGGTAGTTTTCCTCTTTGGTCTAGAATAGACCAAAGAAATCCTCAGTCTCAGTACTGTTGTAATTTTGGGCTGGATAATTTTTTGTTGGGGGTGAGGGGAAGCTGTCCTATGCCTTGTAGGATGTTGAGCAACATCTCTGGCCTTTACCCACCAAATGCCAGTAGATCATCACCGCCCCACTCTAGCTGCGATGATCAAAAATTGTCTCTAGATATTCTAAGTATCTACCTCTGAGTCAAAAATTACTGCTAATTGGAAATTCCTCATCTGGAAGGATCACTGATAAGGTTTGGGGAGGGAGAAGGAAAGAGAAGTAAAAACCGAGGACCTGTAACGAGCTAGACATCACGTAGTATATCATATATTCTTCATAGCCGGTTTGCGATTCAGACATGCGATGTTACGAAAGACTCAGACACTTTCCCAGGGTCTCAGCATCTGGATCCATGACTTGAAGTCAAATTTATCTGCTCAAAAGCTACCAAATCATACCACTTTGTGGCACTATCTTTAAGAGCCCTTAAAGTGTCCGTGAATTCCATTGTGTAGAGTTTAAAGATTTGGTTCACTAACCAACTTACATTTATTTCAGGCAGGTGGTTTGCCCAGAGAGGCAGTGTGATGCAGTGGAAAGTACCCCGGATTAAGGGTCAAGAGCTCTGGCTTTGGGTGTCAGCTCTGATACTAACTAGCTGAGTGCCACTGGGCAAGTCAGTGTCTCCACTTCTTTAATACACAGGGGCAGCCTCTGTGCTCCCTAAGGTCAGCGAGCTCTGTTGTTGAACCATGTTGAAAATTGGAATGCTTGGCATTTCAAGACTGGCAAAAGTTTTCAAATTGTTGTAAAACTATTCTACGTGCAGTTTAGTATCGTAGGCATGCTTTGAAACTTTTGGCTCCATTTAATCCATTAGTCTCATATTGATATGTCTTCCATTTCTACAACAGCTCGCCCTTTATTCACTTCCTTTGTGAAGTCTTTTGTAATTATCTTTCCTGTCATGATAGATTTTCTTTACTCCCCATTCGCCTTGGTACTTATGTTTATAACCTGTACCAACTTACACAGTGTTTCCATGTCAGTGCTGAAATGATTTATTGATTTTCACTTACTTATGTTTTATCACTCCGACCGAAAGATCTTATGATCTTTCAGAGAGGAGCCTGGTTCTTCTACTTTCACATTTTCTGAAGTATTCAAAACATGTAGCACATAGTAGGTGTTCAGTAAGTGCCTATTGAATTCAGTTTAAGAATTCACAATTTTATTTTATTTAAAAAAATTTTTTTAATATTTGTTTATTTTTGAGAGAGAGAGGATGTGAGCAGAGGAGGGGCAGAGAGGGAGACAGAGAATCCAAAGCAGACCTGGCTCTCAGTGCAAAGCCCAACGCGGGGCTCAAACCTACAATCTGTGAAGTCACAACCTGAGCCAAACTCAAACATTCAACCAAGTGAGTCACCCAGGAGCCCTAAGAATTCACAATTCTATTTTATTTAAAAATTTTTTGGGGGGAAAGCTCAAGCGAGGGAGGGGCAGAGATGGGAGGCAGAGGATCTGAAGCGGGTTTTGTGCTGACAGCAGCAAGCCCAAGGTGGGGCTAGAACTCACGAACTGCGAGATCATGACCTGAGCCATCCAGGTGCCCCAAGAATTCACAATTTTAAAGCAAACTTTTCTGATGAACATCTATGGTAAGTGATAGGAACACAAAACCTAAGTCTTCCAACCAAACAATTCTATCTAGTATGAGTTGTTCTTTGAGTGTAATTTCTGGTTAACTTTACTGGAGCAACATAATAATGCCATGTGTTACGACATGTGTTTCCTTGTGTTCTGACTCTTTTTAAATTTCTTCTGCCTGGGAACTAAGATGCTTTAAGGATGAAGTTTCTGAAATGCGCCATTGGATACATCTTCTCAGGAATGGCCGTACGTAGGAAAATATGACATATTCATTGGCAGAGAAGAGCTGATAAATACAATTTGATGTAGTATTTCAGCAAACATTTCAATAACTCTTTGACATTTTCTGTAGTCCGTATTTACCTTATCAATAGTTATAGTGACATATGATTGTCAACTTTTTATATTAAGACCAAACTAATAAATTAAACATGTTGTGTTTATATCTGATGAAAGCTGACGTTTTGGAAGGGTGTTAAAATATACTGACAGGACCTGTTCATAAGCTCCTTTGGTAAAAGTATGCAGATGACATCTTTAGATAGTGTTTGTACACATGCCGATAGACAGAAAGCGGTGACAACATAACAGATGCAAATGTCAACCTCACAATTTAACCTTTCTGTGTAGAAAGAGATGTTAGTTTAAAGTTACATGCATCTTTTAACTTATTTCAAAGTTTTTGTTATTTTTTAGCCTGCTACCTCTACTGTTTCATGGGCCGTCAAAAGCAGCTGCTGCCGTAAGATTTACTCTTGAAAGCTTTCTTCCATAGTGCCCCTCCTTAAACAGTCCCAACTGCAAGATGTATTTATTTTTCTAATTCATTATGTTCCTGCCCATGTTCATTCCCTACCTCTTGTATCTTTTCGTAGCAACCTTCTGTTCACCTGTACAAGTATTTTGGGTTAATAAGAGAACCTGAGGAAAGCATTATGAATCCCCTCCCTGCCCCATGCATACTTTATATTAAAGCATTTCCGATAACACTCTGCCACTATATGTCTGTGCTAAGACCTAAGTTTAAAGTGTCATGTAGCACTTGAAAAAGCTTTGGCTTATAGAGGCTCAGATGGGATAGCAGGGGAGTGGACCGGGAAGAGCACTGGGTATTCCGGTTAGGAGGTCTGGATTTAAATCCTGCCTTGGCCACCACCAACCTTGGAGAATTTTTGCAGGTCTCTTCCCTTTTAGGGTCATCCCTTCCTCATTTGAAAAATGAAACTAGTGATATGTGTTCTACCTAGTTAAGCATGAAATAATGCATCATAAAAATGTTTTGGAAAATGCATTTTTAGAAAATACATGGAAAAGACATGTCAGAAGATCCTTATTTTAGTGTGCCCTTTTGTGGGCTACTCTTTCTTGTTTACTCTCTGTCTTTGAAATACTGAGTAGTCCGATGGTTAAAGGCTATCCAAGACTCCTTTTGGAAATCTGAGTCTGAGACACCTTTTAAATCCAAGATCGTGAGATTTTGTAGTCATTGCATGCAGTAATATCACAGGTCCAAAGAAGGTACAGGTAATATTTTAATGGGTAATAAAAAATAACCCATTATATTTCCTATAAAAACCACTCAGACTGAAGACTCAGATACCATAGTTTCCAAACCTATACATACATCTTTTTTCTTTACTCCATGGCCAATCCCTAGGCCACATCATTTCTGAATTTCCATATGCATATTCTTCTGTTTACAGCATATCCTTGATTTTAGTACATTAAATCTGTTCTTGTTCCAGCCCCTTATGTGAGGGTCTATTAAAACAGGTAAGATATAAGTTGGAGATAATATCACCTTTTTAAGGAGCAAAGTGACCTCAGAGTAGGGGGATAGTATTAAGCATGTATATTTTATAAATGCTGTGCATCTGGGTTGAGAAACACTGTGACAGAGTTGAACTTGTAAAAAGAGGTGTGGGGTCTCTCCCATGTTGCTTCCTTGCAGAGCATAATGGGCTTATCAGTGCCAATTGGAGCAAATCCAGATTTCACATTCTAGCATTCATTTTACTCCTCATTCTCCCTAATTTCTAAGCTTCATCATTTTACAAATTGCCTTTACTTGCTTCCCATAATCAAATTCATGTAGGAGTTTTTGCTCTGTGCAGCTCCTTCACTTATTCTCACCTCACTGCCTTTATAGGTACCATTTTGTCTGGAATTCTCTCCTGCTTCCCACCCTGCGACCTTTAGTATGTGATTCAAGAATCATCCCTCCAACTAGACTTTCTGACCTGACGCAGTCTCTTCTGCCCCACATTCCTTCTGTAATGAATTTTCCTAAAAGGAAGAAAATGCTTTTTCCACATACTTTAATTTCAAAACTGGTCTTCATCTCAAAATTTACCTGGTCTGTAGAAGTATTCTGGGAGTGATGAATAGATACGATCCTTATATTTTCTACTGGTGTAGATTGCTTAGGAATAAGTGGTGGTGATTATCCAAAGAAATGTTCAAAGAACTATTTGGGTGGTGATTTGGTTAATTGGGTCACATTTCAAGATGTTATTATAAATAAACTGAAGGAATACTGTGATATTGTCAGAGCACTTATTTCCAATGGAGTTCTGACAGGTTTCTGATTGCTTTGTCCTCCATTCTGCCAGTATCTGTACTCATAGGTCCTAAGCCATGCTGCCTTAGAGTTCGCTTTTTTCCCACATGCAATTAGATTATTGCTCCAGCCACATTATATGCTATTTTAGAATAAGAACTGTGACCTATCGTGCTGTGTGAAAGCGTATCAACTCTAAATAAATATTTGTGAATGGATAGATGAGTAGGGATATCAAATCTGATACTCTAGAAAAAGGTGAAATAGTTGTCCAATGAGCTAATCTCTGTGGTGAGGAAATCAAGTTGGACTGTGATATCATGAAACATACATTACAGTATGGAGTTTCGTTAACTTTGGGTAAAATGCTTGTTTTCTGCTTGGTTAAAACATAGGACTTTGCTATCCTGTATCAACTCAGAACCAGAACGAAAGGCATTAGTGAGTAGTGTAATCATGCCCGTTGGTTTCTAGGAAAGATTAAGTTTTTTTCTTTAGAATAGTACATTTTTATACTCATAACTACGTTTAAAGTAAAAAAAAAAAATAGTCACAACACAAACTTTAGCCTTGTAACCTAAAGAAGAGTATCTGTTTTGAAATACCCTGTGGGGTTTATTTTTCCCATCTTTCTTAAGTTATTAGAAATCTTCTGAGTTCTTCCTTTTTTCTGAAAATATATCACTTTCTCACTGGTGAATGTAAAAGGACCTTTCTGAATTTTTTTTTTAAATGTTTTATTTATTTCTGAGAGCGAGAGAGAGAGAGCATGAACAGGGAAGGGTCAGAGAGAGAGGGAGATGCAGAATCTGAAACAGGCTCCAGGCTCTGAGCTAGCTATCAGCACAGAACCCAGTGCGGGGCTCGAACCCAAGAACCGTGAGATCATGATCTGAGCCAAAGTCGGACGTTTAACTGACTGAGCCACCTAGGCACCCCTGGGACCTTTCTGTTCACAAATTGGCATCCATAAGTTTAAATCCACAGGGTGCACTGTCCAATCCCAGCTGTCTTTGCCTTCATCTTGTCCATTTGGGCAGTTGATGGTCACAGTAGGAAATTAGAATTATGGCTCCTCCTTTTCCAGTATTGAAGATGGTACAGATCAGCAGTAGTTAGGGACCAGGAGGGCTTGGTCAAAGTCTTTGTGGCCTTTGAAACAAAACAAAACAAAACAAACAAAACAAAACAAAACAAAGCAAAACAAAACCAACCACAAGTCAAGGACTCTTGTGGGAGATTGTGGTTCTGCAGACCTGAGTTGGTCTCAAGTGCTTGCCATGTAAATTTTAAAATAAAGCCATTAGGTTAATGTTTCCCAGTCTTTTTATCACCAGGGAAAACTGATCAAAAACATATATTGAGGAAGTGTTGATTTCCTTATGTTTTTTTTAATTAACAAAAGTTAAGGATATAAAAATTTAAATATATGAGAGAAGTCCAGGTTTGTTAAATCAGTATGGGAGAACTAAGTTCATATATTCCAGCCTAAAGCAAAAACAACAACAACAATGACAACCAAACTTGATGTTTTAATTAAGCTGTGTAGTCTTGTACTGGTTAACTATATGATCATTATTAATCTTTCTGAAATATTAAAAAACAACCCATGAGCCCTTCAATGCTTTTCTGGATATCTGGTGGAAAGAATAGAGAGAGAGAGGGCTGAGGGTTAACAGAGAATGTGTTGATGTCTAGACAGAACCACACATTTCAAGAATGGAGTTAGATAGCCTCTCAGAACACAAAGAAAGCTGGGAGTATGACTTTCTATCTGCATCCTCTATAAATTAAAAAAAGAGGAAGAAGAAGGGGCTAATATTTATTGGGTGCTCCTTATGTACCAAATGCTATGTTAAAGACAGTTTGCATTTTATCTTTATGGAATCCCTGCAGAAGTAGGTGTTAAGATGAGTCACATCCTCAGCCGGAGATGTAATGTGGCTTGCCCAAGGTGATTGGCCAAGCAAGATGGAGAAACCAAGATTCTTTGATTCTGTATCTGTTATTCTTTCCAACATACCACTGTCTTCCAAATGCCATTCATACAGCTCTCTGTTTTTATATTTTTGTTTTTTTAAGTCCTATAAGATCCTGGCTTCCTCTGGTCTTCATTTCTTATTGGTTTAATATTTGTGGGATTTTATGCTGCAGGGAACATGGTAACCAATACTCTAGGGATGTCTGTGTATTTTAGGTCCCCGCAGCTCAAGAGCTAAGTATACTCTGAAAGGAAAGGACTGCTGAGGCTCCCGAGGATAAGTAGTCCTAGAAGTTATGTGCTAGGCCACAGCATTATATTTTAGATACTAACAAAGATTTTTTTAATGTTTATTTTTGAGAGAGAGAGAAAGAGAGAGAAAGAGAATGCACAGAAGCAGGGGAGGGACAGAGGGAGAGAGGGAGACACAGAATTCGAAGCAAGCTCCAGGCTCTGAGCTGTCAGCACAGAACCTCTCATGGGGCTCGAACCCAAGGACTGTGAAATCATGACCTGAGCCCAAATCACTTAACTGACTGAGCCACCCAAGATTTTTTTTTTTTTTAATAAAAGAAAGATGCTAGTAAGTTCCTCAAGATCATTCTTTAATTTTATTCTTGTGTATAAACTTTTGCCTCTAATCTCTAGCTCTGTTTCTTCACTTGTACAGTGAAGTGGTTAGACTTCCAGTAATTTCTGAACTAGACCAGCAGATGAGAATCACCTGGATGGCTGATTGCTGTGCCCACCCTAGTGTTTCTGATTCAGAAGGCCTAGGTGGGGCCCCCCAAGGATCTGGGGATTTGAATTTCCAAAAATGTTCCAGGTGCTTGCTGAAGCTGGCAGCTGGGCCCACACTTTGAGAGCCACTGGAGTAGATGATTCCTCGAGGCCCTTCCGGCTCTAAAATTTGTATGAGTCGGTTCTGCCAATTTCCGGACTTACTAGAGAATAGTTTGTATCTTCCACTTTGAAGATGTACACCTTGAATCTCTGCTTTATTTAATTTTGTTGGGTGCCCTTTCCGGTCATGCTGCAAGTTCCTTTTCCTTAGAAATTCTTTCTTTCTTTTCCTCCCTTCTTTGTGTACTGCCAAACAGAATGTTTGCTTAACTAATGTTAGTGCAGTGCATTTCCAGAATTGCCTTTTGGGGGAATTTAAATGAAAATTTAAAGCATCATTAAGAATGCAAACAATAAATTCTTTGACTAGCTGTAGGCATCTTTACATTGCAATGACTAAAAAAGGTTCTGGTTAATTAGAAGTAATTTGTTAGAAACCTGAATCCTCTTTTTTTTTTTTTTTTTCCCCTTTCAGAATAAAACTCAGTTCCCAGCTGGATGCTTATAAGTACAGGAAGTGTAATTGTCAGATGATTAATTGCAAAAGATAGATAATTAGAGTTCATATGATGTGTCAAATACTGGCAACTAAGAGGTTGAGTACACGTTGAAAGAGAACAGCTAAAATCTGGGTTGTGGCTATAGATGGGTGATTTACCTTTACCACCAGAGCTTGTAGGAAGAGGTAGAAAGAACACTTGCCTGAACCTTGCCTTTCATCTCATTTTGGACAAATTACTAGATTTGTCACAATAAAATTACTAGAGAAGAGTTTCCACTGCTATTACTGAACTACCTAGAAATATCTAACATCAAATAAAGGGTGTGAGATTTGTAGCTGTTTTCCAGTACCATATGTGTTTGTATGTGTATATATACACATATATATTTAATTCTTTCCATTAAGCCTACGTTAAGTATTTCTAGTCCCAGTTGAAATGACTTGTTTTTATTTCTAATTTTCAATGGCCAAATCTCATATTCTTCAAAATTAGTGTCCCTTGCTACTAGAAGTTAAGTGTTTTCATCATAAGTCATTGGATTTCGGGATGGAATGGTTTTATCTTAAAAAAAAAATGCACTTAATGGTGTTTCTTGAAATCACCCATCAAAAAAAATTAGTGAGATGAGAAAGAAATCTTACAACCTGTCAGTAATTAAATTAACCTTCTCCAGTCTGGCTCGCCTATTGGTTTATTTAGAATTATAATGAAATTAATAAAAACTGGATCTGTCACCTGCACTTGTAAATGGGACTTTCTCCATTTTCTAAACTTTATATTTTTACTGAAGAGTTTTCCAGCCCTCAGAAACAGTGCTTTACAAATTCAGCTAATGACCCAAATCCAGCTTGTTTGTTGTGGAGGAGTTGTATTAAAATAACTCACTGTATGAGTATTGTCATTAATGATATGCTCATTTTGATAATGGGGCTGCAGATTCTTAGTCTATAGTCCTTGGGGAGATGCTACAATTTTTTTTTTAACTAAGTATTGTTCTGGCTCCTTTCCTTGATTGGCCCAGAAATAGCAATCAGCTGGGGAGCAGGATGACATGCCTCTTAGCGATCCCTTTGATCTTTGAGATGAGTATCAACATTGTATGCTTCCTAATGGAAGTGTAATTTAATGAAATCTATTGGGTAAACATACTTCAGATGTTCAAAGGAGGTGACAAAATTTTTGCTGGCAGCCAGGACCTGGCGGCTTTCCAGCTTGCCTCTAGCTGCTATGCATATAGCACTGAGAAAGGCACTTAAAATAGGAACACAAAGTATTATTTTCATTGTGTTTCAACCCCCCTGCCTGCCCTCCCCTACCAATTTCTTTCCCTTAAGTTTATTTTTGTGGTATTTCTGCTAGTGCCCTTTGCCATGTAACCTTTCCTAGTATAAAGCAGAATGTGAGATTTGATCTTTTTCTATTTTTCTTGGTTTATTTTATGACACCAAGAGTAGTACATTGGATGTATGGCACCAAAGTCAGGAGAAGTTGTAGGCATGAGACTCACATAGAACATCCTAGAGGGGGAAAAGGCGCTCTATAAAAAGTACATATTTCAGCACCAATTGATTAAATTAAACATTCTATTTTGGGAGGAGATGATAGAGCATTTTTGTTTTAACAGTCCTTGAGGAAGTGTGATGGAAATAGCCATAGACAGCAGGAGCCGGGGGACCTGACTGATCTCTGCTGTGTTACTTTCTAGCTCTGTGTTGTAGGGCCAGTCACTCTCTCTGGGTCTCAGTTTCCTTAGCTGTAAAGGAAAGGAACTGAATTAGGCGACTTCAAAAGGTCATTTTCTAAGATTTTATGATTCTTTTTAAAGAATGATTATCAGCACTGCCCCACAGAAATGTTATTGCAGCCACACATGTAACTTCAGGTTTCCTAATTCTTGCATAAAAAAGAAAAAAAGAGGTGAAATTAATTTTAGCAATATATTTTATTTAACCTAATATTTTGAAAACATTATTTCAATATGTAATACATTTTAAAAATTATTAAGGAGATTTTTTTTACATTCTTTTTTCTTACTAAGTCTTCAAAATCCAATGCGTATTTTATATAGACCGCGTATTTCAGTTCTGACTAGGCGTATCTCAAGTGCTCAGGAGTCACATGTGTCTGGTGGCTGCCATATTAGACGACAGCTCTAGATGCTACAGTGCATCTATTTCAGACCACATTCCCAGAACATGAACATTGAGCTCTTGCTCAGGAATATAAAGCCGCCACCTCTGCCCCTAGACCAGTGGTTCTCAACTCTGGCTGCACACACCTGGGGAACTTTAGAAAAAATGGTACCTGGATCCCCAAGGTTTGGGTACAGCCAGGGCACAGGGATTTTAAAGCTTCCCATGTGATTCCAGTGTTCAGTCAAGATTAAGAACTATTGCCCTAGACATAATGTTCTGTCTGCATTATGATGCAGCTGTGTCTTAATCCATAGGCTCTCCACCATCAAGAAAGCTTATGTATCTCAGCCTTTCCTTCTCTTCCCCGCCCCCTTATGGTAAAAAGTAATATATAGGATCTTGAAATCAGACCCAAAACGTTAGCACTCAATATATGATAAACTAAGAGACTGATAGATTTTATTTCTTCTGTTAAAAAGAGGGATGTGATACATAACAGAGTGTGGACACTGAAGTGTTTTCAGAACAATAACAACAAAAATCATATAAGGTGTAGGAGGAGACTGACATTTTTGGAGTCTTTTACCATCTCAGAAATTCTATGCAGTAGGCAGTTTCTAGTTAATCAGTACCACTTTTTTGATGCAATTTTAGATTTCTCTCTTAGATAAGAGTTTATATTCTTTCAGTCCAGCTTTTTTTTTTTTTTTTTTTTAAATTGGAGCCCAACACAGGGCTTAAATTCAGGACCGTGAGATCGAGACCTGAGCTGAAATCAAGAGTCGGACACTTAACCACCCAAGCCACCCATGTGTCCCTCCAGCTTCTTTTCTTTTTTCTTTTTTTTTTTTTTTTACAAATAGTTTATTGTCAAATTAGTTTCTACATAACACTCAGTGCTCATCCCCAAAGTGCCCTCCTTCATGCCCATCCCCCCCTCCCCCCCACATCCATCAGTCCTCAGTTTTTGTCAGCATTCAAGAGTCTCTCATGGTTTGCCTCTCTCCCTTTCCCCCACCATTTCCGCCCTTCTTCTCCCCCTTGGTCCTCCGTCAAGTTCCTCCTAATCCTCCTATACGTGCAAACATATGGTATTTGTCCTTCT